>NC_092153.1:80476233-80478733 GCF_045791955.1 Oncorhynchus clarkii lewisi
AAAGACGTCAGGAGCCAAGGTAGGCCACCAGAATCTTTGTCGCACAAAGGCCAAGGTTTGACGGGAGTCCAAGAGGCAGGCAAGCCTGGAGGAGTGGGACCAATCCAGGACTGAGGAGCATTCAGCGTCAGGAATGAACTTATGGTTATCAGGCCTCCGGCTGGGAAAGCTGCGCCTCACGGATCTGCTTCCCTATTCCCCAGCTGAGTGCTGTGGATGGTGAATTCCAGCTGAGGTGGGATGGATGGTCTCGGGTTCTGGGGTTGTAGCCATGGGGCTATAACGGCGTGACAAGGAATCCGGCTTGACATTCTTGGATCCCGGCAGGTATTAGAGGGAGAAATTGAACCGAGTGAACAACAGGGCCCACCTAGCTTTCCTGAAATATAGACGCTTGGTGGTGCGAGATATTACGTACACAATGAAGAGATGTTCCACCCGCTCCAGCCAGTGCCTCCGCTCCTTCAACACTATCTTCACCGCGAGAAGCTCACGATTTTCCATTTCGTACTTCCTCTCCGTGGCGTTGAGGTGGTGGGAGGAGAAGGCGCAGGGATGTAACTTGAGGTCCAGGGAAGAATGCTGGGACAGGACAGCCCAATGCTCCGACATCTGAAGTATCGGCCTCCACTATGAACTAGTGGGATGGGTCAGGATGAACCAAGATGGGAGCTGTAGTGAAGGGAATACCCGGAACGCCCGGTAAGCAGCTGGGGACCATGTGAACTGTACCTTGGGAGAGGTGAGTGCAGACAGGAGGGAAACCAGGGTGCAATTGGCCCAGCGTCGTCCGGGTTGGGCCGGTGTAGGCCGTCATTGTAAACAAGAATTTGTTCTTAACTGACTTGCCTAGTTAAATAATTAAAATATAATAAAAACCTATTGGTGGATGGGTAAAACATGTAAAAGCCGAAATTGATGATCCCTTTTAGCATGGGGAAGGTATTAATACCACTTTGGATTGTGTATCAATACACCCAGGCCCAGGTTGCTGGGGAGGAAGGACACCACTCAGGGATATTACCATGAGACCAATACTGACTTGAAAATAGTTACAGAGTTTAATGGCTGTGATAGGAGAAAACTGAGTATGGATCACCAACATTGTAGTTACTCTGCAATACTAAACTAAATGACAGGGTGAAAAGAAGGAAGCCTGTACAGGATAAAAATATTCCAAAACATGCATCCTGTTTGCAACAAGGTACTAAAGTAAAGCTGCAAAACATGTGGCAAAGCAATTGACTTTATGTTCTGAATGCAAAGTGTTATGTTTGGGACAATGACAAAACAACACATAGCTGAGTAACACTCTTCACATTTTCAAGTATGGTCATGGCTGCATCATGTTATGGGCATGCTTGTCATCAGCAAGGACTATGGAGTTTTTTTTCTGCATAAAAATAAACAGAATAGAGCAAAGCACAGGCAAAATCCTTGTGTAAAACCTTGTTCAGTCAACAACATACGTTGGGAGACAAATTCACCTTTCAGCAGGACAATAACCAAAAACACAAGGCCAAATATACACTGGAGTTGCATACCAATGCGTCATTGAATGTTCTTGAGTGGCCTTGCTACAATTTTGATTTAAATCTGCTTGAAAATGTATGGCAAGACTTGAAAAGGTCTGTCTATTGATAAACAACAACCAACTTGACAGAGCTTGAAGAAATAAAATAATAATAATGTGCAAATATTGGTGTGCAAAGCTCTTTGAGACTTACCCAGAAAGACTTACAGCTGTAATCACTGCCACAAGTGATTATAGCATTATTGACTCAGGGGTGTGAATACTTATGTAAATGTTCAATAATTTTCCTATAACTTTCAAAAACATGTTTTCACTTTGTCGTTATGGGGTATTGTGTGTAAATGGTTGAGGAAGAAAAAAATAAATATTCAACCCATTTTGAATTCAGGTTGTAACACAACAAAATATGGAATAAGTCAAGGGGTACGAATAGTTTCTGAGGGCACTGTAGGTATTCGTCTTGTCTAGACAGGGCAGTGTGCAGTGCAATGGTGATTGTGTCATCTGTAGCTCTGTTGCGGCGGTATGCAAATTGAAATGGTTCTAGGGTGTCAGGTAAGGTGGAGGTGATATGATTCTTATCTAAAAACTCAAAACACTTCAGGGTGACAGAAGTGAGTGTGACTCCTCATCCGGCATGCTGTCTAAATCTCATCCGGCATGCTGTCTCCTCCTCATCTGGCATGCTGTCTAAATCTCATCCGGCATGCTGTCTCCTCCTCATCCGGCATGCTGTCTCAGTCTCATCCGGCATGCTGTCTCCTCCTCATCCGGCATGCTGTCTCCTCCACTTCCTGCATGCTGTCTCCTCCTCTTCCTGCATGCTGTCTCAATCTGATCCAGCATGCTGTCTCAATCTCATCCTGCTTGCTGTCTCAATCTCATCCAGCATGCTGTCTCCTCCTCATCCGGCATGCTGTCTCAATCTCATCCGGCATGCTGTCTCCTCCTCATCCGGTATGCTGT
>NC_092153.1:80483733-80493733 GCF_045791955.1 Oncorhynchus clarkii lewisi
GAACCATCAACCACCAAACTGAGCAATTGGGAGAGAAGATCCATGGTCAGGGAGGTGACCAAGAACCCCATGGTAACTCTGACAGAGCTCTTGAGTTCCTCTGTGGAGATGGGAGAACCTTTCAGAAGGACAACCATCTCTGCAGCACTCCACCAATCAGGCCTTTATAGTAGAGTGGCCAGACGGAAGCCACTCTTCAGTAAAAGGCACATGAGAGCCTGCTTGCCAAACGGCACCTAAAGGACCCTTAGACCGTAAGATACACGAATCTCTGGTCTGATGAATCCAAGATTGAACTCTTTGACTTGAATGCCAAACCTCATGTCTGAAGGAAACCTGGCACCATCCCTACGGTGAAGCATGGTGTTGGTAGCATTATGCTGTGGGGATGTTTTTCATTGGCAGGGACTGGGAGACTAGTCAGGATCGCGGCAAAGATGATTGGAGCAAAATACAGAAAGATCCTTAATGAAAACCTGCTCCAGAGCACTCAGGACATTAGACTGGGGAGAAGGTTCACCTGCCATCAGGACAACAACCCTAAGCACAAAGCCAAGACAATGCAGGAGTGGCTTTGGGGCAAGTCTCTGAATGTCCTTGAGTGACCCAGCCAGAAGCCGGACTTGAACTCAGCTGTGCAGCAAAGCTCCCCATCCAACCTGAGCTTGAGATGATCTGCAGAGAGGAATGAGAGGAACTCCTCAAATACAGGTGCGGCAAGCTTGTCATCGCTGCCAAAGGAACTTCAGCAAAGTACTGAGTAAAAGGGTCTGAATAGTTATGTAAATGTGATATATATTTTTTTTTAGAAAACCCCTTTTTTGCTTTGTCATCATGGGTTATTGTGTGTAGATTCCTAAAAAAATATATACATATATTTTGATCAATTTTAGAGTAAGTTTGTAACGTAACAACGTGTGGAATAAGTTAACAAGTATGAATACTTTCCGAATGCACTGTTTTTACCACCTGATTCAAGTCATCAACACCTGAATCGGCTCTATAGAGCAGTGGAGGCTCATAATAATGTCTGGAATGGAGCAAAATGGAATGAAATTTGAACACCTGGAAACCATGATGTATTTGATACCATTTCTCCAATTCCTCTCCAGCCATTACCACGAGCCCATCCTCCCCAGTTCATGTGTCACCAATCTCCTGTTGTGTACAGAAGAAGATGAAAATGCCCCCAGGTCCAGAATGAAGAATTACCGGTCTAAATATCTATGGCAAGGGACCAGGCTAATAGGGTGCAAGGACTATATAACGCTGTCTAAAACGTGGCTAGTGCAACAAAAAATAGTCCTCCTTGCATCAGGTGTGATTAGTGATTTGCATACGTAATGCTTTTTAAAAATGTCATAATATGAAAATGGCTTTCTATGAGCGTTTTTTTTTTATTACGTAATCCCATTCCCTCACGTTGTTGCTTAATATTAGAGAAATCAAAGCTATTCAGAAAAAAAAAAAACAGATGTTGAATTTTTTTTTGTCTGCGGATCAAAATAGAACTCATTACACTTTCAGGAAATATGTTGTTGTGTAATTTGTCCTGAATTTGCATTAATCGTGTACCACATGTATACCATTTTCCATTTTCAATAGAATATTAATTGCAGAGAAAAGTCTGAGAATACTTTTGTACTGTATATTTTAATACATCTCTTGACAATACTTTTTAAAATTTACGTTAGCTACTCTAGTGATGAATAAATTACCTTACACCCCAAACATTTTGGAAAAAGGATTATCGGTTAAACGTGGTCGGTAGTAGCCTGGGGTTTTTGATTCCCACAATTAACAGCAGCTTTGGATACTGGTGTCTGTCCAACGCCATATTATAATAACACTATATATGAAGTGTCTGATGGGTCCACCCCTGTTAAATCAGCATGGCTGTGATGTGATGGCTCCACCACCTTGCCGTCTGGATTCATTGTGTGTAGCCTAAAATGGCACCCTATACCTTATCACGTGCACTACTTTTGATCAGAGTTCTATGAGGAATAAAGGCGCACTACTTTTGATCAGAGTCCTATGAGGAATTAGGTGCCATTAGGCACACAGACATTGTGTTCTGCCACGTCCTCGGAATGGTCCCAGTAAAGCAATCATCCTTGTAAAATGTTTATGGGCCCCGGCGCTGTGGCTCGTCATTTCATCCCACATTCAACCCTCTGAGCCCAGGCTGATATTGATAGGTATTGCTGGGAGCACACCTGCTCTCCTCCTCACACAAACCCTCTGGCTGCTGCTGATGATGATGGTGTGTGTATGTGTGCGTGTGTGAGTGTGTGGGGGTGTCTTTTTATTTTTTATTATTTCTATTTAACCTTTATGTTGACAAGGAATCAATGTTTAGACCAATGTCTTTTTTCCAGATGGACCCTCTATAGCACCACAGGTATGTGTGTGTGTATGTGTGTGTGTGCGTGTGCGTGTGCGTGTGCGTGTGCGTGTGTGTGTGTGTGTGTGTGTGTGTGTACTAGGTGTGTATGGGTACCTCCTGCAGGTACAGTATGTACCAGAGGTCACTGTCTGTGTAGTCAGGGTGAATGGACCTGTTACATTAGGTATAGGCCCAAATAGTACCCTATTGCCTATATATTATGCTACTTTCGACCAGAACCCATGTAAATGGAAATACAGGAGCCATTTGTGTTTGCGGGTGTGTAGGGCTGCCGGATCAGGGAGCTGAAGCTAGACCGCATTCCTGAGCACTTATACACATCCACAGGAACATAAATCTCTCTCTCTCTGCATGTGGGAGGAGAAAGGACAGGCAGACAGTATTTACTAGCCATCTGACCAGCCTCTGCAGCCCCAGCCCCAGCTTTATTTCCAGATCCCCCTACAGCCCCAGCTTTATTCCCAGATCTCCCTACAGCCCCAGCTTTATTCCCAGATCCCCCTACAGCCCCAGCTTTATTCCCAGATCCCCCTGCAGCCCCAGCCCCAGCTTTATCCCCAGATCTCCCTACAGCCCCAGCTTTATTCCCAGATCCCCCTGCAGCCCCAGCTTTATTCCCAGATCCCCCTGCAGCCCCAGACCCAGCTCTATTCCCAGATCTCCCTACAGCCCCAGCTTTATTCCCAGATCTCCCTACAGCCCCAGCTTTATTCCCAGATCTCCCTACAGCACCAGCTTTATTCCCAGATCTCCCTACAGCCCCAGCTTTATCCCCAGATCTCCCTACAGCCCCAGCTTTATTCCCAGATCCCCCTGCAGCCCCAGCTTTATTCCCAGATCCCGCTGCAGCCCCAGCCCCAGCTCTATTCCCAGATCTCCCTAGAGCCCCAGCTTTATTCCCAGATCTCCCTACAGCCCCAGCTTTATTCCCAGATCCCCCTGCAGCCCCAGCTTTATTCCCAGATCCCCCTACAGCCCCAGCTTTATTCCCAGATCCCCCTGCAGCCCCAGCTTTATTCCTAGATCTCCCCACAGCCCCAGCTTTATTCCCAGATCCCCCTACAGCCCCAGCTTTATTCCCAGATCCCCCTGCAGCCCCATCTTTTTTCCCAGATCCCCGTACACTCCCAGCCCCAGCTTTATTCCCAGATCCCCCTACAGCCCCAGCCCCAGCTTTATTTCCAGATCCCCCTACAGCCCCAGCTTAATTCCCAGATATCCCTACAGCCCCAGCTTTATTCCCAGATCTCCCTACAGTCCCAGCTTTATTCCCAGATCCCCCTGCAGCCCCAGCCCCAGCTCTATTCCCAGATCCCCCTACAGCCCCAGCTTTATTCCCAGATCTCCCTACAGCCCCAGCTTTATTCCCAGATCCCCCTACAGCCCCAGCTTTATTCCCAGATCCCCCTACAGCCCCAGCTTTATTCCCAGATCCCCCTACAGCCCCAGCTTTATCCCCAGATCTCCCTACAGCCCCAGCTCTATTCCCAGATCCCCCTACAGCCCCAGCTCTATTCCCAGATCCCCCTACAGCCCCAGCTTTATTCCCATATCTCCCTACAGCCCCAGCTTTATTCCCAGATCCCCCTGCAGCCCCAGCTTTATTCCCAGATCTCCCTACAGCCCCAGCTTTATTCCCAGATCTCCAGCACCCATCTCCCACCTCAGCTCCATGCAACAGACCCAACCCTGACCCCCCACCACCTTAGACAGCAATGTGTGAGCGTGTTGGAAATGAGGCCCTCCCTGGTCTGGTTCGTGAGATCATGTTGACTGGCCACACGCTCACAGCATACAGTAGGCTAGCTAGAGAATGAGCCATAGATACCAGAGAAAGGATGGGAGGGGGACGACGATGACATGTGTCTCATTGCTTGCATCCTGACTCCCACACTCTGTATGTAATTTCAAACCATTCCACGTTGGTCAGGTTTACTACTGGTACTATCATTCACTATACTGGGGTGTACTTTTGTGCACTAACCCTTGTCAATGATTCTTTAAGAATTCCGGTGAATATACTTGATTAATATCTATCTGATCGTCAGATCCCTTTCGGATAGCATTCTCTCTCTATCTCTCTACCCTTTCTCAGAAACAAAGAGAGAAATGCCAAACCAGCTGAAAGCAGCTGGTGATTTAGGGAGAAACAACTACCCCAACCCCCAAAACCCCCCCACCCTTCCCGGTCCCGTCCACTCCTCCTGCCAGCACAGCCCAAAACTTGTTCCCATGCATTCTTTGTGTGTGTGTGTGTGTGTGTGTGTGTGTGTGTGTGTGTGAACACATTGCTACCCTTGCCCTGGCATTCCCGGCCATTGGATTTATAACCGGCTAACCGCCATCACTTGTTACCAAATGGAATTTTAAGCTCCACTTGTGGTGGAGCTTTGTCCTCCGTCATGCAACACAAACAAAGGCACTGAGATTCCATTAGTTAGGATTCCTACCAACTGACTCCCCCCTCGAAACACCACCTGCTACTATAGAGCTAGAAGGATCGGCTTTGAGCTTTGCATTTCCTCTTTTGAATAATGTTACTCTCTCCCTTTTGTGGCTGACTTAATTTTCAAAGAACGGGACTGAATTGTGAATTAGTGTATAATTCAAGGCATTGAGCATGGTTACTCACTCTAAAAAAAACATGATAAGCATGGAAAGAAGCAATGTTGTTTTTCCTGTACTCCACATCATCTTTACTCCACACCATCTTGTATTTTTTTGTGTAGGATCGCAGACGTAATATAGACACTTACACATACCGTCTACAATCCATCCTACACATGTACAAAAAAAGACAGAACATTCTCACACCGACAAGGCTGCACAATATCTTGGTACAGATGCCGTATCTTAATTTGATCATCGTTGTGGTGTATTCAAGGTTTTTTAAAAGGCTTCTAAAAGTTTGTAATTTCCACTTCAAAATGTCAAACTTGACTTGTCCTAACAAAAATGTGTCAACTCCTACAAAAAAATCCCATTAATTATAATCCATATAACAATTCACATTTTCTGTTGATGCAGGATTATTTTCCTGCTGTGTCAAACTGTCTCAAATTAAGATGTGGTACATGTAGACAGAAAACTGTTCAACTGCCAAGGCTGCATATTATCTTTGTTCAATAGAGTTTATTTTCTCTCCAATAGGAGGATAGAGGAGGATGAGGCATGTGCCACATGAGAATTGCTGTCAGACAAGAGAGAACTGTGTGAAATACATGTTATTTAAAGCATAGGTCTCTGTTCCAAAGGATGATTGCCAGAACCAATAGCACAGGAAGAACAATGATGGACGAGAAGAGAAAAGCACACAGACACTCCCGTGTGATGGACAGAACAAGAAACAAAGCCTTGCAGAAAGATGGATTAGGTTGTGTATTAAATACCCTATCACTTACATAACGCACTTCTACCACATTTTAGTTATTTAGCAGACTCGCTTATCCAGAGTGACTTACAGTAGCAAGTGCCTACATTTTCAAACTGTTTCATACTGGTCCCCAGTGGGAATCGAACGCACAATCCTGGTGTTGCACACAGCATGCTCTATTACCTGGCCTATGTAGTGCACAGCTGAATCCAAAATAAGTTCACTATTTAGGGAATAGGGTGCTATTTGGAACAAACAGGATGATTGTGATGGACAGATGCACTGCAGTCAGATGAATGGCACATGAGTACATGTAACTTACATCTTAAAAACGTTGCTGCTGAAAAGAGGAAAAAAAAGAAAACATTTCTCAGAATGCTGAGACAGACAGACAGACAGACAGACAGACAGACAGACAGACAGACAGACAGATCCGTTGGCCAGAGGTGCTGGAGAGCAATGGACTATGGATGATGAGATTAAAGTGATGTAGCCTATCAGAACAAAGAATAATGAATTTAAAAAATTGCTGCCATTTTGACAGGGCAAAGCAATCAGGCGTTGCCTCGGTAACCATGTGGCTAGGCTGTGACCTCACTTGGCCTGTTGGAGAGAGGAGGAAGAAGGGAAGGTGAGAGAGAGAGGCGGATGAGGAGGCAGAGAGAGAGGGGGATGAGGGGGTAGAGAGAGAGGGGGATGAGGTGTCATATTAAAAGGGGGATGAGGAGGCAGAGAGAGAGAGGATGAGGAGGCAGAGAGAGAGAGGATGAGGAGGCAGAGAGAGAGAGGATGAGGAGGCAGAGAGGGAGAGGATGAGGAGGCAGAGAGAGAGGATGAGGAGGCAGAGAGAGAGGGGGATGAGGAGGCAGAGAGAGAGGGGGTATGAGGAGGCAGAGAGAGAGAGAGGGGGATGAGGAGGCAGAGAGAGAGGGGGATGAGGAGGCAGAGAGAGGGGGATGAGGAGGCAGAGAGAGGGGGATGAGGAGGCAGAGAGAGAGGGATGAGGAGGCAGAGAGCGAGGGGGATGAGGAGGCACAGAGAGGAGGATGAGGAGGCAGAGAGGGAGGGGATGAGGAGGCAGAGAGGGAGGGGATGAGGAGGCCGAGAGAGAGGGGGATGAGGAGGCAGAGAGAGAGGGGGATAAGATAGCTTTCACTGTTCAGAGTGTGTGTGTTGATGTGGGAGATTTGACTTTTGAAATTAAAAGGCATAGTTCCAAACCCTCCCTGACTGTCACATATTAATTTCCTCTGTTCTTAACCACAGCAAACGTGTTCAAATAAAATCAAATAGTATTTGTCACATGCGCCGAATACAACAGGTGCAGTATACTTTACAGTGAAATGCTGAATACAACAGGTGCAGTATACTTTACAGTGAAATGCTGAATACAACAGGTGCAGTATACTTTACAGTGAAATGCTGAATACAACAGGTGCAGTATACTTTACAGTGAAATGCTGAATACAACAGGTGCAGTATACTTTACAGTGAAATGCTGAATACAACAGGTGCAGTATACTTTACAGTGAAATGCTGAATACAACAGGTGCAGTATACTTTACAGTGAAATGCTGAATACAACAGGTGCAGTATACTTTACAGTGAAATGCTGAATACAACAGGTGCAGTATACTTTACAGTGAAATGCTTCCTCATGATCCCTTTCCCGGCAATGCAGAGTTAAAAAGGAAGACAATTAGCAAATAACAATATTAACACAATAAAATATATGTAAACAGTGTAGCTTTTGCTGTTCACAGTTTATTCATGAATTGAGTGTTCCGTAGCATTAAACATCTGGATGGGAATCAACTGTAAACAGATTTGTAGCCACGGCTTTCTAGTCTAATCCACCTGGTGCTAAATTATATCAGTGTGTTGTGAAGATGTCAGGGAACATTGGGTGGTGAATGTGTGCACACATACGCTACGAGTAAGGAAGTGTCTTGTATTGAGAATCTGTGCTTGTGCGTGCTTGTGCGTGTCTGTGTCTGTGTCTGTGTGTGTCTGTATCTGTGTGTGTGTGTGTGTGTGTGTCCGTATCTCTGTGTGTGTGTGTGTGTGTGTGTGTGTGTGTGTGTGTGTGTGTGTGTGTGTGTGTGTGTGTGTGTGTGTGTGTGTGTGTGTGTGTGTGTGTGTGCGTATACGTGCATTGCATGTGTGAGTGAATCCACATCAGTGTCGGTCAGTGCCGTTCAAGATTAGTCACGGCCTTATTTCTATTACAGCATATTGGGTGACTGTCATTCATATTCCATTCACCCAGTTCAATGTAACAGTGACAGTTCAGTGTAATAGTTCACTTTCATAGCAGCCACATACAGCATCATCAAGTGTATAATTCCTTCTCCATCTACACGCTCTCCTCCTCCTCATCTTTTCCCTTCGCTTGTGGACTTCAGTGCACAACACGACAGCTGTCTGTGACCAGTCGAAAAAAAATCTCTCCAAGCCAAACCTTGATACCATAACCACTACACGTTGATGTAAAGTACTTGAGTGAAAATATGTCAAAGTACTACTTAAGTAGTTTTGGGGTGTATCTGTACTTTACTATTTATATTTTTGACTACTTTTACTTTTACTTCACTACATTCCTAAAGAAAATTATGTATTTTTTTTACTCCATACATTTTTCCTCTGACAGCCAAAAGCACTTATTACATTTTGAATGCTTAGCAGGACAGAAAAATAGTCCAATTCACACGCAATTATCAAGAGAACGTTCCTGGTCATCCCTACTGCCTCCGGTCTGGCGGACTCACTAAACACATATGCTTCATTTGCAAAATGATGTCTGAGTGTTGGAGTGTGTCCCTGGCAAACCTTAAATGAAAAGATGGAAACAAAAAGGAAAATGGTGCTTTAATATATGAAATGTGAAATGATTTCTACTTTTACTTTTGATACTTAATGTAATTGCTAAAATATACTTAACGTTTGATACTGAAGTATATTTAAAATCAAATACTTTAAGACTTTTACTCAAGTAGTATTTTACTGGGTGCCTTTCACTTATGAGTCATTTTCTAATTTTTACTCAAGTAAAAATACATTGGGTACTTTTCCCACAACTGACACTACACAGCCTACATCATTGTCACCATATTAGCTAACTAGATATTAACCTCACAATCCAATATACGTGTACGATCACGCAGTACAGTGTTGCTACTTACAGCAGTTACACAGGTCGCCCCCGGTGGCAATAAATTAATAAAACCAAAAGCTTACATTGACTTGGAAGAGTTGCAGTGTTGGCTAGCCTTAGCCAGCTCGCTAATTGAAATAGCATTCCTCTCCATTTGAGCCAGGTGGTTGAGTAGGCTAAATTAGATGCATTCGCTAGCTAATTAAGTGAAAGGGGGTGAGAGCCATGAGCCTCTTAGATGTTGTATTGAAGTCATCGTACCCTCAAGAGGATGGATAAAAGCAGTCCTCCTACTATACCATGGAAGGTCCCGTTGAGGTCCCTACCTTCAGTGATGTGAATATATATACTGAGCAAAAAATATAAAACTCAACATGTAAAGTGTTGGTCCCGTGTTTCATGAGCTGAAAGAAAGAATCCCAGAAATGTCTCGTAAACACAAAATGTACAGTGGCAAGAATAAGTATGTGACACTCGTAACGGCTTTCTTCTGTGGACGAAGGAGAGGACCAAAGCGCAGCGTGGTTAGTCTTCATCATATTTAATAAAGACCATAAACTTGAACACTACAAAATACAAAACAACAAATGTGGGAAGAAAAAAAAAACAGTTCTGTCTGGTGCAGACACACAAAGACAGAAGACAACCACCCACAAAACCCAACCGTGAAACCCAGGCTACCTAAGTATGATTCTCAATCAGAGACAACTAACGACACCTGCCTCTGATTGAGAACCATACTAGGCCGAACACAGAAATAGAAAAACATAGAAACACAAAACATAGACTGCCCACCCCAACTCACGCCCTGACCATACTAAATAAAGACAAAACAAAGGAAATAAAGGTCAGATCGTGACAACGCTCGTTGATGGAATGAGGAGACCAAGGTGCAGCGTGGTAGGTGAGCATCTTACTTTATTTTAAAATTAACACCAAAAACCAACAAAATACAAAAAGACCGTCTGCAGGCTATACAGCAACTAACTAACACAATCAAGATCCCACAACTGAAGGTGGTAAAAAGGGCTGCCTAAGTATGATCCCCAATCAGAGACAACGA
>NC_092153.1:80498733-80526233 GCF_045791955.1 Oncorhynchus clarkii lewisi
CAAGCACACAGGAAGTATATTGCTCCTCTATTGGTATATACCAAGACGTTTGTTTGGTTTGATTTTGCTCCTGGACGTCAGCAAATAATGTATACACATACAGTACATTATACAAACACTGATCAAAGAGTATGTAACAAATAGTGGAGGTACAAGCTCGCATGCGCACACACACAAACACACACACACACATACGCACATGCACACACACACACACACACACACACACACACACACACACACACACACACACACCCTGTGCCCCCTCACAAACAAACACACACACACACACACACACACACACACACACACACACCCTGTGCCTCCTCACACACAAACACACTATCCATAACAGGATGTTCCTGACTGAGTAGTAGAGCAAATTGACGGGGAAAAACATTTTTGTTGAAAGACTGGAACTTGAGTTAACTGGACCACCGATCAGCAGTATTACATTGTGCTGTGTGTGTGTGTGTGTGTGTGTGTGTTTGTGTGTGAGGGGGCACAGGGTGTGTGTGTGTGTGTGTGTGTGTGTGTGTGTGTGTGTGTGTGCTTGTGTTTGTGCATGTGCGTATGTATGTGTGTGTGTCTGTGTGTGTGTGTGTGTGTGTGTGTGTACCCATGACGTTGTTAGACCTTAGGAGAGATGATAGATCCAGACATAGCCATCGTAGTGCATTTCTGGGAACCCGATGGACAGATTGACACGCACGCACGCACGCACACACACAATCCCATATACGCACGCACGCACACGCACACAGACACACACACATACACACGCACGCACACATACATACATACATTCACACACACACACACACACACACACACACACACACACACACACACACACACACACACACACACACACACACACACACACACACACACACACACACACACACACACACACACACACACACACACAGCTTCATCCTATCGGTGTACTTCACAATGGATTGTGGAATGTCTTCAGGGCATGTTACTCGGCTTGTTTGGTGAACTCCCCCGGAGATCCCCTCTCTTATGAACACCTCCCCACCGACAACACATCCCCTGACAACACCTCCCCCTGACAACACCTCCCACTGAGAACACCTCCCCTGACAACACCTCCCCCTGACAACACCTCCCACTGAGAACACCTCCCCTGACAACACCTCCCCCTGACAACACCTCCCACTGAGAACATCTCCCCCTGAGAACACCTCCCCCTGAGAACACCTCCCCATGACAACACCTCCCCTGACAACACCTCCCCCTGACAACACCTCCCACTGAGAACACCTCCCCTGACAACACCTCACACTGAGAACACCTCCCCCTGAGAACACCTCGCCCTGACAACACCTCCCCTGACAACAACAATACCTCCTGACAATACCTCCCCCTGACAATACCTCCTCCTGACAACACACTGACAATACCTCCCACTGAGAACAGACAACACCTCGACAACACCTACACTGACAACACCTCCCCTGACAACACCTCACACTGAGAACACCTGAGAACACCTCGCCCTGACAACACCTCCCCTGACAACACCTCCCCCTGACAATACCTCCCCCTGACAATACCTCCCCCTGACAATACCTCCTCCTGACAACACATCTCCCCCTGACAATACCTCCCACTGAGAACACCTCCCCCTGACAACACCTCCCCCTGACAACACCTACACTGACAACACCTCCCCCTGACAACACCTCTCCCTGACAACATCTCACCTGACAACACCTCCCCCAGAGAACAGACTACACCTCCCCTGACAACACCTCTGCCTGACAACACCCTCTCTGAGAACAACTCTCCCTGACAACATCTCACCTGACAACACCTACCCCTGACAACACCTCCCCCGGAGAACACCTCCCCCGGAGAATGCCTCTCCTGTGAGAACCTCTCTACTTTGACCTTGGCCGAGGGATGCTTTGTCCCCTTCGTCTGACGATAGCAGGAGACTGTGTGTGTGTGTGTGTGTGTGTGTGTGTGTGTGTGTGTGTGTGTGTGTGTGTGTGTGTGTGTGTGTGTGTGTGTGTGTGTGTGTGTGTGTGTGTGTGTGTGTGTGTGCGTGCGTGCGAGTGCGTGTGCGTGTGTGTGTGTCCGACAGCAGCTGGGGATGTTGTGACCGGACCAGTCAGGGTCAAGAGTAGAGAATGTCTGGGTTTCTATGAACTAGAATCATTGTCTTCATTTCTAAGGTATTTTCTCATCGTGGGAAGAATAGCTTTAACCCCTGAAGGCATGTTCCGTATCTCTTTCCTGTCTCACGTTCATTAACCAAACACCTGATTACCTGCAGACGAGATGACAACAACCCCTCTCTTTGACCCCACCTGACCTTTAAACCCTGTGTCCTACCGATGTCAATTACTTACGGGTTTTGAGCTCGCCTATAAAAAAGCTTGACTGTCCTAGCTATTAGTTGCCTTAGGCCTTCCACATTCCATATTTTTAGGGGGTATTTTGATAGTTGGAGTGCCATTATAATTAAATAAATTGAATGGTTCCAGACAGCTTAACAAAGATGGTCTTTCGACAGTCGGCCTACAAAATATACAGGGCTGTAGTTTTGTCAAAAGTGGTGCACTATCTAGCTAATAGGGTGCGATTTTATACATGGATTTAGTTTCAATCCCAACACCCTTTAGCCCTCATCCTCGTTTCCCAGTGTCCCTCTGTCAGGGACTTTTAAACAGAGCAATTAGTGGTAGGGAGAGATAAATACGGCCTAGGAAATGGGACATCACTACATCACCCTAGGGTATGGGACATCCCTACATCATCCTAGGGAATGGGACATCACAACATCACCCTGGGGTATGGGACATCACAACATCACCCTGGGGTATGGGACATCACAACATCACCCTGGGGTATGGGACAGCACAGCGTCACCTTAGGGATTGGGACATCACAACATCACCCTAGGGATTGGGACATCACAACATCATCCTAGGGAATGGGACATCACAACATCACCCTGGGGTATGGGACATCACAACATCACCCTGGGGTATGGGACATCCCTACATCACCCTAGGGGTGAAACAGGAAACGGATACCAAGCAGTTTATTGAAGACGAGCGTTGTATTTTCACAATACCTGTACTGGCAGCAGTAAAAACGTCCCTTTCATTTCTAATGCAACAAATATTCCCTTACCATATGAGCAACCCATGAGAACAGCAGAACGACAATGTTCCTTAATGTAGCCATCCTCTGGCTGTGGTTAAATGTGGAGTGAAACTTCTGGCGCCGACAGAGAAGGCCGCCTCGCTTCGCGTTCCTAGGAAACTATGCAGTATTTTGTTTTTTTACGTGTTATTTCTTACATTGGTACCCCAGGTCATCTTAGGTTTTATTACATACAGTCGGGAGGAACTACTGGATATAAGAGCAACGTCAACTCACCATCATTACGACCAGGAAGGTTATCTTTCTCGCCCATTTTTCAAAATAAAAGCCTGAAACTATGTCTAAAGACTGTTGACACCTTGAGGAAGCCATAGAAAAAGGAATCTGGTTGATATCCTTTTAAATTGAGGCAAGGCATCCAATGGAACAGAGAGCTTTCAGGAAAAACAGCACTTCCTGGTTTGATTTTCCTCAGGTTTTCGCCTGTAATATCAGTTCTGTTATACTCACAGACAATATTTTGACAGTTTTGGAAACTTTCGAGTGTTTTCTATCCTAATCTGAATTATATGTATATTCTAGTCTCTGGGCCTGATAAATAGGCAGTTTCAAATGGGTACTTTTTTTTTTGCCAAAAAACGAAAATCCTGCCCCCTACACTCAAGAAGTTAACCAGGGCAAGGTAACGGGAAACATGAACGAATACAAACAGTGTGTCATGCGTAGGTGTAATAGGTGGCAGGGAAGTCAGGCGCAGGAGAGTCAAATGGAGTGAAAAATGGAGTCTTTTAATAAAGTCCATGGAGTATGCTCCATAACACTAAATGTACATAAACATACAAACATGGGTACGAGGACCCGACGCGCACCTATACAACAATCACACTACACTGACAATAAAACAATCTCTGACAAAGACATGAGGGGAAACAGAGGGTTAAATACACAACAGGTAATGAATGGGATTGAAAACAGGTGTGTGGGAAGACAAGACAAAACCAATGGAAAATGAAAAAATGATCAATGATGGCTAGAAGACCAGTGACGTCGAACGCCGAGCACCGCCCGAACAAGGAGAGGCAACGACTTCGGCAGAAGTCGTGACACAGTGTAGCTATTCCCTCCGCAAGGCAATCAAACAAGTTATTCCCTCCGCAAGGCAATCAAACAAGCTATTCCCTCCGCAAGGCAATCAAACAAGCTATTCCCTCCGCAAGGCAATCAAACAAGCTATTCCCTCCACAAGGCAATCAAACAAGCTATTCCCTCCGCAAGGCAATCAAACAAGCTATTCCCTTCGCAAGGCAATCAAACAAGCTATTCCCTCCGCGAGGCAATCAAACAAGCTATTCCCTCCGCAAGGCAATCAAACAAGCTATTCCCTCCGCAAGGCAATCAAACAAGCTAAGCGTCAGTAGAGACAAAGTAGAGTCGCAATTCAACGGCTCAGACACGAGAGGTATGTGGCAGGGTCTACAGTCAATCACGGATTACAAAAAGAAAACCAGCCCCGTCGCGGACAAGGATGTCTTGCTCCCAGACAGACTAAGTCACTTTTTTTCTCGCTTTGAGGACAATACAGTGCCTGACACGGCCCGCTACCAAAACCTGCGGACTCTCCTTCACTGCAGACTAATGATTTGATTTGATTTGCAGCCGACGTGAGTAAAACATTTAAACTTGTTAACACTCGCAAGGCTGCAGGCCCAGATGGCATCCCCAGCCGCGTCCTCAGAGCATGCGCAGACCAGCTGGCTGGTGTGTTTACGGACATATTCGATCAATCCTTATCCCAGTCTGCTGTTCCCACATGCTTCAAGAGAGCCACCATTGTTCCTGTTCCCAAGAAAGATAAGGTAACTGAGCTAAACGACTACAACCCCGTAGCACTCACTTCCGTCATCATGAAGTGCTTTGAGAGACTAGTCAAGGACCATATCACCTCCACCCTTCCTGACACCCTAGACCCACTCCAATTTGCTTACTGCCCCAATACCCCAATAGGTCCACAGACGACGCAATTGTAACCACACTGCGCACTGCCCTAACCCATCTGGACAAGAGGAATACCTATGTGAGTGTGCTGTTCATCGACTACAGCTCAGCATTTAACACCATAGTACCCTCCAAACTCGTCATCAAGCTCGAAACCCTGGGTCTCGACCCTGCTCTGTGCAACTGGGTACTGGACTTCCTGACGGGCCGCCCCCAGGTGGTGAGGGTAGGTAACAACATCTCCACCCCGCTGATCCTCAACACTGGGGCCCCACAAGGGTGCGTTCTGAGCCCTCTCCTGTACTCCCTGTTCACCCATGACTGCGTGGCCATGCACGCTTCCAACTGAATCATCAATTTTGAAGATGACACTTCAGTGGTAGGCTTGATTACCAACAACGATGAGACGGCCTACAGGGAGGAGGTGAGGGCCCTTGGAGTGTGGTGTCAGGAAAATATCCTCACACTCAACGTCAACAAAACAAAGGAGATGATCGTGGACTTCAGGAAACAGCAGAGGGAGCACCCCCTTATCCACATCGACGGGACAGTAGTGGAGAGGGTAGTAAGTTTTAAGTTCCTCGGCGTACACATCACGGACAAACTGAATTGGTCCACCCACACAGACAGCATGGTGAAGAAGGCGCAGAAACGCCTCTTCAACCTCAGGAGGCTGTAGAAATGTGGCTTGTCACCAAAAGCACTCCCAAACTTTTACAGATGCACAAACGAGAGCATCCTGTCAGGCTGTATCACCGCCTGGTACGGCAACTGCTCTGACTACAACCGCAAGGCTCTCCAGAGGGTAGTGAGGTCTGCACAATGCATCACCGGGGGCAAACTACCTGCCCCCCAGGACACCTACGCCACCCAATGTCACAGGAAGGCCATAAAGATCATCAAGGACAACAACCACCTGAGCCACTGCCTGTTCACCCCGCTATCATCCAGAAGGCGAGGTCAGTACAGGTGCATCAAAGCAGGGACGAAGAGACTGAAAAACAGCTTCTATATCACGGCCATCAGACTGTTAAACAGCCATTACTAACATTGAGTGGCTGCTGCCAACATAATGACTCAACTCCAGCCACTTTAATAATGGAAACATTGATGTAATAAATGTATCACTAGCCACTTTAAACAATGCCACTTAATATAATGTTTACATACCTTACATGACTCATCTCATATGTATATATTGTACTCTGTACCATCTACTGCATCTTGCCATCGTTATGTAATACATGTATCACTAGCCACATTAAACAATGCCACTTTTATATGTTTACATATCCTACATTTCTCATCTCATATATACACTGCTCAAAAAAATAAAGGGAACACTAAAATACAGCCCAACACCGTGCAGGACGTTTTTCATTTGCCAGAGAACAGGATGTAGCCATCCTCTGTGGTTCAATGTGGAGTAGTAATGTAGCCATCCTCTGGCTGTGGTTCAATGTGGAGTAGTAATGTAGCCATCCTCTGTGGTTCAATGTGCAGTAGTAATGTAGCCATCCTCTGTGGTTCAATGTGGAGTAGTAATGTAGCCATCCTCTGGCTGTGGTTCAATGTGGAGTAGTAATGTACCCATCCTCTGGCTGTGGTACAATGTGGAGTAGTAATGTAGCCATCCTCTGTGGTTCAATGTGTAGTAGTAATGTAGCCATCCTCTGGCTGTGGTTCAATGTGGAGTAGTAATGTAGCCATCCTCTGGCTGTGGTTCAATGTGTAGTAGTAATGTAGCCATCCTCTGTGGTTCAATGTACAGTAGTAATGTAGCCATCCTCTGTGGTTCAATGTGCAGTAGTATTGTAGCCATCCTCTGTGGTTCAATGTGCAGTAGTAATGTAGCCATCCTCTGTGGTTCAATGTGCAGTAGTAATGTAGCCATCCTCTGGCTGTGGTTCAATGTGGAGTAGTAATGTACCCATCCTCTGTGGTTCAATGTACAGTAGTAATGTAGCCATCCTCTGGCTGTGGTTCAATGTGGAGTAGTAATGTACCCATCCTCTGTGGTTCAATGTGCAGTAGTAATGTAGCCATCCTCTGGCTGTGGTTCAATGTGGAGTGGTAACGTAGCCATCCTCTGTGGTTCAATGTGCAGTAGTAATGTAGCCATCCTCTGGCTGTGGTTCAATGCATAGTAGTAATGTAGCCATCCTCTGTGGTTCAATGTGCAGTAGTAATGTAGCCATCCTCTGTGGTTCAATGTGGAGTAGTAATGTAGCCATCCTCTGTGGTTCAATGTAGAGTAGTACTGAAGCAGGACCATGGCAGTTTGATGTTTAATTTCCTTCACTCAGTCATTACCTGTGGAAACATTATAGCAGTTAATACCAGTGTTCTGAACTAATATTTATACCAAACATTTTAGGGTCCATACACAGATCGGCTAGCCACATTCATAGCATACAGGTATTGTTTACCTGCTCTACACAATAAGCAAGAAAAGAGTTAGCTACTACCTGCTTGGGCAAATATCTTTAACCTCTGACGTTACATTAGAACAATAAAGAAGAATGACAGGTGATTATGAGTTTGAAATATGTTTTTATGAACAGCTAGGCAAGCTTACAAAATTGTGCATTCACTTTGCAGTAAATGCTTTAGCTAGATTCTTAACATCCACTGTGTTTCACTGTGTGCGTTGCTGGTGTGCTCAGGAGCCTAAAACATACAAATGACAAATGACAATACAGCAAGCTAAATGTATAGCCAGTTGGTTTATGTTAGATAGTTAGCTATCTTGTTAAATAGCTTGTTTCGTAAATTTACTTTATGAAGCAAAAATATACATCATCGTATTCCTCTACATGAACATATTCCTCTCAACTTAAAACATTTTTTTATGATTCGTTAAGAAATTATTATGACTTACATTTGCTTCCGTCCAAGTATTTTTGTCAGCCATCTTCCTGAAGCAACTTTAGGGCCTTGGGTCGCAGAGCTTCATGGGATTTTGATAACCACTCAATAGGAAGTCTGTGTGTCGATTCGCTTCGCTTCATTTGGAGGGCCAACAAAATGACATGCATCCTGCTGCAGTCCCGGAGCCAAGCCACCTGTCACTAAAACCTGCACGACATTGCTTGCTATCTACACAATGTATTATCGTAGGGCTTGAACTAAAACTATTGTACTTTTTAAATAGGATCCGAAACGGTCGTCGGAGGTGTGTTCTCTAGTTGGTAGAGTATGGACTCTCCATGGACGTCTTGCCTTGGACGTCTCCATGGACACCCTCAAAGACCACCTTTGCCTGCTCCGGGTAGCCCGGGAGACCATCCCAGGAAGCGATGAGACGAGCTGTTCATGGAGGCCTAGAGCAAAGGATTAGGAGGACACACACAAATAACATATAGCTGGCGGGTTATACACTCTATCGGCAGGCTAGAACAGCAGCCTCTGGTAAGACACAGGGCGAGGGCCTATGCATATATGTAAACAACAGCTGGTGCACAATATCCAAGGAAGTCTCAAAGTTTTGCTCGCCTGAGGTAGAGTATCTCATGATAAGCTGTATACCACACTATCTACCTAGAGAGTTTTCATCTGTATTTTCTGTAGCTGTCTACATACCACCACAGATCGATGCTGGCACTAAAACCACACTCAATGAGCTATATACCACCATTAGCAAACTGGAAAACGCTCATCCAGAGGCGGCGCTCCTAGTGGTCGGGGACTTTAATGCAGGGAAACTTAAATCAGTTTTACCTAATTTCTATCAGCATGTTAAATGTGCAACCAGATGGGAAAAAAACTCTAGACCACCTTTACTCCACAAACAGAGATACATACAAAGCTCTCCCTCCATTTGGCAAATCTGACCATAATTCTATCCTCCTGATTCCTGCTTACAAGCTAAAATTAAAGACGGAAGCACCAGTGACTCAGATGAAGCAGATGCTAAACTACAGGATTGTTTTGCTAGCACAGACTGGAATATGTTCTGGAATTCTTCCAAAGGCATTGAGGAGAACACCACGTCAGTCATTGGCTTTATCAATAAGTGTATAGAGGACGTCGTCCCCGCAGTGACTGTACATACATACCCCAACCAGAAGCCATGGATTACAGGCAATATTCGCACTGAGCTAAATGGTAGAGCTGCCGCTTTCAAGGAGCGGGACTCTAACCCGGAAGCTTATAAGAAATCCCACTATGCCCTCAGACAAACCATCAAACAGGGAAAGAATCAGTACAGGACTAAGATCAAATCTTACTACACCGGCTCCCATGCTCGTCGGACGTTGCAGGGCTGGCAAACTATTACAAAATACAAAGGGAAGCCCAGCCGAGAGCTGCCCAGTGACACAAGGCTAGCAGATGAGCTAAATAACTTCTATGCTCGCTTCGAGGCTCTCCACAGCCAATGTGAGTAAGACCTTCCAACAGGTCAACATTCACAAGGCCGCAGGGCCAGACGGATTACCAGGACGTGTGCTCCAGGCATGCCCTGACCAACTGGCAAGTGTCTTTACTGACATTTTCAACCTCTCCCTGTCTGAGTCTGTAATATCAACATGTTTAAGCAGACACCATAGTCCCTGTGCCCAACAACACTAAGGTAACCTGCCTAAATGACTACCGACAAGGAAGCACTCACATCTGTAGCCATGAAATGCTTTGAAAGGCTGGTCAAGGCTCACATCAACACCATTATCCCAGAAACCATAGACCCACTCCAATTGGCATACCGCCCCAACAGATCCACAGATGATGCAATCTCTATTGCACTCCACACTGCCCTTTCACACCTGGACAAAATAAACACCTATGTGAGAATACTATTCATTGACTACAGCTCAGCGTTCAACACCATCGTGCCCTCAAAGCTCATCACTAAGCTAAGGACCTTGGGACTAAACACCTCCCTCTGCAACTGGATCCTGGACTTCCGGATGGGCAGCCCCCAGGTGGTAAGGGTAAGTAACAACACATACACCATGCTGATCCTCAACACTGGGGCCCCTCAGGGCTGCGTGATCAGTCCCTTCCTGTACTCCCTGTTCACTCATGACTGCAGGCCAGGCATTACTCCAACAACATCATTAAGTTTACAGATGACACAACAGTGGTATGCCAGACCACCGACAATGATGAGACAGCCTATAGGGAGGAGGTCAGAGACCTGACCATGTGGTGCAAGGACAACAACCTCTCCCTCAACATGATCCAGACAAAGGCGATGATTTTCGACTATAGGAAAAGGAGTACAGAGCACACCACCATTCTCATCGACGGGGCTGTAGTGGAGCAGGCTGAGAGCTTCAAATTCCTTGACATCCACATCACCAACAAACTAACATGGTCCAAGCACACCAAGACAGTGTGCAAGACCTAACTTATTGCCCCTCGGGAGACTGAAAAGATTTGGCATGGGTCCTCCGATCCTCAAAAGGTTTTACTGCTTCACCATCGAGAGCATCCTGATGGGTTGCATCACTGCCTGGTATGGCAACTGCTCGGCCTCTTATTGCAAGGCACTACAGAGGGTAGTGCGTACATTCCAGTACATTACCGGGGCCAAGCTTCCTGCCGTCCAGGACTTCTATACCAGGCGGTGTCAGAGGAAGGCCCCAAAAATGGTCAAAGACTCCAGCCACCCTAGTCATAGTCACACTGTTACTCTCTGCTACATCACGGCAAGCTTCATCGGAGTGCCAAGTCTAAGCCCAAGAGAAACATCTTCTACCCATAAGACTCCTGAAGACATAAGACTCCAGAACAGCTCATCAAATGGCTACCTAGACTATTTGCATTGCCCCCCCCCACCTCCACGCTGCTGCTAATCTCTGTAATTATCTATGCAGAGTCACTACCTCGACACCTTTGCCCCCGCACATTGACATTGTACCAGTGCCCCCTGTATATAGCCCCGCTATTGTTATTTACTGCTACTCTTTAATTATTTGTTATTCTTATCTCTCTTTTTTTAGGTATTTTCTTAAAACTGCATTGTTTGTTAAGGGCTTGTAAGTAAGCATTTCACTGTAAGGTCTACTACACCTGTGGTATTCGGCGCATGTGACAAATGCAATTTGATTTGATTTGAAAGAGCAGGTGTTCCTACTGTTTTGTAGACTGTAGTGTATTTCCGTCTCTCATTTTGTTTCCTTCTCTCTCTCTTTTGTCTCCTATGACACCAGTAGCGGTATTCAGACCAAGCCACGAGGCCGCCCCCATGTCAATGTCTTGAAAGGACATCCATCTACATGTCTGCTCAAATGAGTGTTGCCCATAGTTTCCAGAGTGAACTTTTAAGTTGAAGTTTCCAACTTAATAATATTGTGATTATTCTTTGCTATTCCCAGCACTACATCAGAAGTCTTGTCAAGAGGTGGCCCAAACGCGGTGGAGGACTGGCCCCCCCCACCCCTTGGAGGACTGCCCTCCCAACATCCCCCCCAAGAAAGATGCCAGAACAACAAAGATAATAAACTGACAAAGATAATAAACTATACTGTAAATGATTCCTAATTTAGTTGAACATTGTTCTGTTATTTGATGTGGATGTTGTTTTAAAATAACACAAGCCCTTGTCAGTGGTGCCTACTGCTTGTTCCATCCTAGTTCAGTACTCATGGCTTGAGTTCAGTTCATTTTGCTGCTAGCCGTTTGTGTGGGTCAAAGCGTATTTCAATGAGCTATGAGTTTTTTAAAGAGAGCATAGGTTTCTTGTTTTCTCCATGAAAATAGTTGTACAACTGCATTTACTACTACTTTACTACCATTCTCCCATTCTTCTCAGGGTGGCAGGTAGTCAGCGGTTAGAGCGGTTGGACTCATAACCAAAAGGTTGCAAGATCAAATCCTCGAGCTCACAAGGTAAAAATCTATTGTTTTGCCCCTGAATGAGGCAGTTAACCCACTGTTCCGAGGCCGTCATTTTAAATAAGAATTTGTTCTTGACTTGCCTAGTTAAATAAAGGTAAAATAAATTTAAAAAATCTCCATTTGTAAACTGTACATTTGAAAAGTATTCAGATTAAATGTGACGCTGGCATTAAACTAAAATGGGTCAAAGCTCTTGCAATCTAGTCGTAGAATACTGTACGTCCTACAATTCATATTATACAGTGCTTTCGGAATGCATTCCTACCTCTTGACTTTTTCCACCTTTTGTTACATTAAAGGCCTTATACTAACATTAATTACATCGTTCTTTTTTCCCTCCCTGACACAATGCCCCATAAGGTCAAAGAAAAAACATTAAAACATTTTATTTGAGCAAAATCATAAAATAAATACAAAAACTGAAATTTCACATTTACATAAGTATTCAGACCCTTGTGTTCAAGCATCTTTGGCAGTGATTACAGCCTCGAGTCTTCTTGGGTATGACGCTACAAGCTTTGCACACCTGTATTTGGGGAGTTTCTCCCATTCTTCTCTGCAGATCCTGTCAAGCTCTGTCAGGAAGGATGAGGAGCGCTGCTGCACAGCTATTTTCAGGTCTCTCCAGAGACGTTCGATCGGGTTTAAGTCCCGGGCTCTGGCTGCACCACTCAAGGACATTCAGACACTTGTCCCAAAGCCACTCCTGCATCGTCTTGGCTGTGTGCTTAGGCTCGTTGTCATGTTGGAAAGTGAAACTTCTACCCTGTCTGAGGTCCTGAGCGCCCTGGAGCAGGTTTTCATTAAGGATCTCTCTGTACTTTTCTCCGTTCATCTTTGCCTCGATCCTGACTAGTCTCCCAGTCCCTGCCGCTGAAAAACATCCCCACAGCATGATGCTGCCACCACCATGTTTCACCGTAGAGATGGTGCCAGGTTTCCTCCAGACATGACGCTTGGCATTGTAAGAATATATTAAGATAATAAACAACGCAGAGGACTAGAGTTCAATAGGGAATTAACGATCAATGGAAATTGTAATTTTTCAGGTCAACACCTGTTCAGAATCTGGGTAGGAAATGCAGTTCCTGGACTCATAGCTATATGTGTCAAGTTTTCATTGGTCCAAATCGTCTATACATTGAGCCTGAAACAGAGTCTGTGGTATTGAAGAGTAACATCAACTCCTAACACATTCAAGCCAAAGAGTACAATCTTGGTTTCATCAGACCAGAAAATCTTGATTCTTATGGTTCTGTGAGACTTCAGGTGCCTTTTTGCAAACTCCAAGCAGGCTGTCATGTGCATTTTACTGAGGAGTGGCTTCCGTCTGGCCACTCTACCATAAAGGCCTGCAGAGATGGTTGTCCTGCTGCAGAGATGTTTGTCCTTCTGGGAGGTTCTCCATTCTCCAACAGAGGAACTCTTGAGCTCTGTCAGAGTGACCATTAGGTTTTTGGTCATCCCCCTGACCAAGGCCCTTCTGCTCAGTTTGGTCGGGCGGTCATCTCTAGGAAGAGTCATGGTGGTTCCAAACTTCTTCCATTTAAGAATGATGGAGGTCACTGTGTTCTTGAGGACCTTCAATGCTGCAGACATTTTTTGGTACCCTTCTCTAGATCTCTGCCTCAACACAATCCTGTCTCGGAGCTCTACGGACAATTCCTTCGACCTCATGGCATGGTTTTTGCTCTTACATGCACTTTCAACAGTGGGACCATATATAGACAGGTGTGTGCCTTTCCGAATCATGTCCAATCAATTGAATTTACAGCAGGTGGACTCCAATCAAGTTGTAGAAGCAACTCAAGGATGATCAATGGAAACAGGATGCCTCTGAGCTCAATTTCGAGTCTCATAGCAAAGGGTCTGAATACTTACGTAAATAGGTTATTTCTAAAAACCTGTTTTCGCTTTGTCATTACGGGGTATTGTGATGTCATTACGGGGTATTGTGATGTCATTACGGGGTATTGTGATGTCATTACGGGGGTATTGTGATGTCATTACGGGGTATTGTGATGTCATTACGGGGTATTGTGATGTCATTACGGGGTATTGAGTGTAGATTGATGAATATGTTTTATTTATTTAATCCATTTAATGATACGACTGTAACCTAATAAAATGTGGAAAAAGTCAAGGGGTCTGAATACTTTCCGAAAGCACTGTATTGTACGACCACTATTCCACTTGTAGCCTAATGTAATGTAACGTAACATCATACTAAATGAAGTGGCAAAGATTTACGTGCAGAATAATAGGTTTTAGTGACAGGCAGGTTTTAGTGTTTTAGTGTTTTAGTGTTAGGCAGGTTTTAGTGGCAGGCAGGTTTTAGTGACAGGCAGGTTTTAGTAACAGGCAGGTTTTAGTGACAGGCAGGTTTTAGTGTTAGGTGGGTTTTAGTGTTAGGTGGGTTATAGTTACATGCAGGTTTTAGTAACAGGCAGGTTTTAGTGACAGGCAGGTTTTAGTGTTAGGTGGGTTTTAGTGGCAGGCAGGTTTAAGTGGCAGGCAGGTTTTAGTGACAGGCAGGTTTTAGTGGCAGGCAGGTTTTAGTGTTAGGTGGGTTTTAGTTACATGCAGGTTTTAGTGACAGGCAGGTTTTAGTGTTAGGTGGGTTTTAGTTACATGCAGGTTTTAGTAACAGGCAGGTTTTAGTGACAGGCAGGTTTTAGTGTTAGGTGGGTTTTAGTGGCAGGCAGGTTTTAGTGACAGGCAGGTTTTAGTGACAGGCAGGTTTTAGTGGCAGGCAGGTTTTAGTGTTAGGTGGGTTTTAGTGACAGGCAGGTTTTAGTGACAGGCAGGTTTTAGTGACAGGCAGGTTTTAGTGACAGGCAGGTTTTAGTGACAGGCAAGTTTTAGTGTTAGGTGGGTTTTAGTTACATGCAGGTTTTAGTAACAGGCAGGTTTTAGTGACAGGCAGGTTTTAGTGTTAGGTGGGTTTTAGTGGCAGGCAGGTTTTAGTGACAGGCAGGTTTTAGTGACAGGCAGGTTTTAGTGACAGGCAGGTTTTAGTGGCAGGCAGGTTTTAGTGGCAGGCAGGTTTTAGTTGCAGGCAGGTTTTAGTGTTAGGTGGGTTTTAGTGGCAGGCAGGTTTTAGTGACAGGCAGGTTTTAGTGACAGGCAGGTTTTAGTGACAGGCAGGCAGTTTAGTGACAGGCAGGTTTTAGTGTTAGGCAGGATTTAGTTGCAGGCAGGTTTTAGTGACAGAAAGGTTTTAGTTGCAGGCAGGTTTTAGTGACAGGAAGGTTTTAGTGGAAGACTCAGCTCCGGAGCTGCAGCTGGATACTATATAACTTGAGGGCTGAAAAGGCACTACCCCTCGCTCAAAGTTCAATTGGAACTCCACTCCGACTCGATGCGGCTCGCAGGACCGTGCGAAACGGAGGGGGAAGGCTTCCATCTTCAATGTGTACACACACACACACACACACACACACACACACACACACACACACACACACACACACACACACACACACACACACACACACACACACACACACACACACACACACACACAGAGTGTACTTTTCCTTCTGCAGTCTTCTGCAGCCTAGCATTTCCAGTGTAATTACCCCAGCTAGCCTTATCACACTGCGGGCTTCACACGGCCCTCTTCAAATCATCAATCAACACCAAGCCTCTACATTTATATCAGCCGAGCAATTAATGATACAGTCAGGTTTCGTTAAGGCCTTGAGAAAGA
Source organism: Oncorhynchus clarkii lewisi (assembly GCF_045791955.1). Lineage (NCBI taxonomy): Eukaryota > Metazoa > Chordata > Actinopteri > Salmoniformes > Salmonidae > Oncorhynchus > Oncorhynchus clarkii. The sequence goes on from NC_092153.1 coordinate 80,514,428, forward strand.
ACATGAAAGCTCCTCCCATTTCCTATTTTTGTAGCCTCAAATGAAAACCCACTTGTTCTGTCTCTGTGGTTGAGTACCAAATGGCACCCTATTCCCAATATAATACCATACTTTTCATCAAGGCCCATAGGGGAATGGGGACCATCTGGGACACAGATTCACTTTGTGGTTCTGCAAAGCTGACAGTTTTCATGCGGCTCTTTTATTGAGCATTGCAAGAATTCACAAACTGAGGGAATTGTAACGGAGCAGTGGTGTAAAGTACTTAGGGAATAAATACTTTAAAGTACAACTTAAGTATTTTGAGGGGGGTATCTGTACTTTACTTTATCATTTTATGTTTTTGGCAACTTTTACTTTTACTTCACTACATTCTGAAAGATGATAACGTACTTTTTACTCCATACATTTTCCTTGACACCCAAAAGTACTCATTACATTTTGACAGGAAAATGGTCCAATTCACACACTTATCAAGAGAACATCCCTGGTCATCCTTACTGCCTCTGACTCACGAAGAACAAATGCGTTCTCCAACAAGTGTTGGAGCCCCTGGCTATTCGTCAGTAAAAAAAATATAAAGAAAATAGTGAAATCTGGTTTAATATAAGACATTTTATTTATACTTTTACTTTTGATACTTAAGTATTTTTATAAACCAAATACTTTTAGACTTTTACTCAAGTAGTATTTTACTGGGTGACTTTTACTTTTACTTGAGTAATTTTCTACTAAGGTATCTTTACTTTTACTCAAAATGAGTAAACAATTTAGTACTTTTTTTCCACCACTGTAACAGGGGAGGAGAGACAGGAGACACAACAGGAGACACAGTCTGAGTGTTCTGTAGAGCCGTGCCTTGTAGTAGACTGAATTGAGTTCCATTCACTGTGGACTTTCCATTGACTGTGCGTGTAACAAAAGGCTATTCAGCACTACCATACACTGTCATGTGTACATGTGTGTCACTTACAATGATGTCACCTTACGACAGCCATACTTCTTCCCGATGCTGTTGGTGGGTACCCCAGCAACATACACACAGCATTCACACACACACACACACACACACACACACACACACACACACACACACACACACACACACACACACACACACACACACACACACACGTCAACCCTGAGTCCTGGTTAGATTTATGGATCCAATAGAAAGTGGAGCAGTATAACATAACTAATTTCACATTAGATAGGTAGTAATATTGTGCATCAGGTTTTATTAGGACATTGCAGGTGGCAGGTACCCAATGTGATGTTATTGTTTCTCTGGATATATAATATTTTTGTTACTTTGGATGGCCAATATTACTGTCTAGTCCCCAACTCGCTATTGTTCCATCAATGGCATCCCTTCAAAACGTTGTCTTATTGGATGGCCAATATTACAGCTATTTTGGACGGCCAATATTACAGTTAGTTTGGACGGCCAATATTACAGTTAGTTTGGACGGCCAATATTACAGTTATTTTGGAAGGCCAATATTACAGTTATTTTGGATGGCCAATATTACAGTTGTTTTGGACGGCCAATATTATTGTTAGTTTGGATGGCCAATATTGCAGTTATTTTGGATGGCCAATATTACAGTTGTTTTGGACGGCCAATATTATTGTTCGTTTGGATGGCCAATATTACAGTTATTTTGAATGGCCAATATTACAGTTGTTTTGGACGGCCAATATTAAAGGTAATTTGATGGCCAATATTGCAGTTATTTTGAATGGCCAATATTACAGTTGTTTTAGACGGCCAATATTTTTGTTCGTTTGGATGGCCAATATTACAGTTGTTTTGGACGGCCAATATTATTGTTCGTTTGGATGGCCAATATTGCAGTTATTTTGGATGGCCAATATTACAGTTTGTTTGGATGGACAATATTACAGGTATTTCGGATTGCCAATATGACCATTCCAATCCAACTCCACAACATGCAAAATTATGGCCATAACCACAGATGCTGTATGCATCTGCTTATGCCTTCAGTTGATTTGCACCAAATCCACGTTAGGAAAGAGATACATTCCTTCATCTAATTAAGTGTTAGAAAGTTGTGGTGTATACTGACAGGGATTCTCTTTTAATTAGCTTTCTTTGTCACTCTTTGCACTGTAAACATGCAGTGCTTACTCAAAGGTAGCAAGACAAGAGGTGTTACACACATTTTACAGCTCCTAACAGTTTGCTCAGGGAAACGACAGGGAAGCAGAGGGAATTGGAGGTGATGCTGTGATGTCCTCCTCCTGTTGACAGGTCAGTGGTGCTGTGATGCACTACAGCTCTCCTGTCCTCCTCCTGTTGACTGGTCAGTGGTGCTGTGGTGCACTACAGCTCTCCTGTCCTCCACCTGTTGACAGGTCAGTGGTGCTGTGGTGCACTACAGCTCTCCTGTTGTTGACTGGTCAGTGGTGCTGTGATGCACTACAGCTCTCCTGTTCTCTTCCTGTTGTTGACTGGTCAGTGGTGCTGTGATGCAATACAGCTCTCCTGTCCTCCTCCTGTTGTTGACTGGTCAGTGGTGCTGTGATGCACTACAGCTCTCCTGTTCTCCTCCTGTTGTTGACTGGTCAGTGGTGCTGTGATGCACTACAGCTCTCCTGTCCTCCTCCTGTTGTTGACTGGTCAGTGGTGCTGTGATGCACTACAGCTCTCCTGTTCTCCTCCTGTTGTTGACTGGTCAGTGGTGCTGTGATGTCCTCCAGCTCTCCTGTCCTCCTTCTGTTGACTGGTCAGTGGTGCTGTGATGTCCTCCAGCTCTCCTGTCCAGCAACTGGCCCGGATAATCTATTTTGTAATTATTTTTGCACTGTGCCGAAACAGGAAACGTTAACGACACGAGGAAGAGAACCAGTCAGTGGAGTCCTCAAGGTGTCAGCCATTTCTTATTAAATTTGGTACAAAATGATTTGAAATGCATAATAACTTTTCCCCTCCCACGTACTGTTACAGAGTTAATTTTAATATTTCTCAACTGTTACATGAATTTAATTAAATCACAGCAGTTTTCCATTAACAGCGAAAGCAGTTTGAAGTTAAAGTGAAGGTGTTGGAAACAGACAGTAAACAAACCTGCTTGAACTTCATTTGGATATTCACCTTCACACAAATACATACACAACACAACACCAGCGTAATACACATGAAAATAGGCTGAAGATAGACAACCAACTAGCTCTGACAGTCTCACTTCAGAATTAGACGGTCGTCCAAGTTGAGTGTTTAAGGTTATGTATTAACGCTGAATGGTTAAGGTAAGGGTTAAGGTTTGGGATTGGGTTATGAATGGTTAAGGTAAGGGTTAAGGTTTGGGATAGGGTTATGAATGGTTAAGGTAAGGGTTAAGGTTTGGGATTGGGTTATGAATGGTTAAGGTAAGGGTTAAGGTTTAGGATAGGGTTATGAATGGTTTATTTAAGTGTTATGGTTTGGGATAGGGTTATGAATGGTTAAGGTAAGGGTTAAGGTTCGGGATAGGGTTATGAATGGTTAAGGTAAGGGTTAAGGTTTGGGATAGGGTTATGAATGGTTAAGGTAAGGGTTAAGGTTCGGGATAGGGTTATGAATGGTTAAGTTAAGGGTTAAGGTTCGGGATAGGGTTATGAATGGTTAAGGTAAGGGTTAAGGTTTGGGATAGGGTTATGAATGGTTAAGGTAAGGGTTAAGGTTCGGGATAGGGTTATGAATGGTTAAGTTAAGGGTTAAGGTTCGGGATAGGGTTATGAATGGTTAAGGTAAGGGTTAAGGTTTGGGATAGGGTTATGAATGGTTAAGGTAAGGGTTAAGGTTTGGGATAAGGTTATGAATGGTTAAGGTAAGGGTTAAGGTTAGGAATAGGTCTATGAATGGTTGAGGTAAGGGTTAAGGTTAGGGATAAGGTTATTAAGGTAAAGGTTAAGGTTCGGGATAGGGTTATGAATGGTTAAGGTACGGGTTAAGGTTTGGGATAGGGTTATGAATGGTTGAGGTAAGGGTTAAGGTTTGGGATTGTGTTATGAATGGTTAAGGTAAGGTTTAAGGTTTGGGATAGGGTTATGAATGGTTAAGGTACGGTTTAAGGTTTGGGATAGGGTTATGAATGGTTAAGGTACGGGTTAAGGTTTGGGATAGGGTTATGAATGGTTAAGGTACGGGTTAAGGTTTGGGATAGGGTTATGAATGGTTAAGGTACGGGTTAAGGTTTGGGATAGGGTTATGAATGGTTGAGGTAAGGGTTAAGGTTTGGGATTGTGTTATGAATGGTTAAGGTAAGGTTTAAGGTTTGGGATAGGGTTATGAATGGTTGAGGTAAGGGTTAATGTTAGGGATAAGGTTATGAATGGTTAAGGTAAGAGTTAAGGTTAGGGGTAAGGTTATGAATGGTTAAGGTAAGGGTTAAGATTTGGCATAGGCTTGAAACAAAAAACTGAAAAACAACTTTCTATTGTTGGATTCAAATGTGCAACCTTTGGAATGAATCAGAGGCAGATACTTAATCCCATCATCATCCCCAACGCCCCAACAAAAACCAAAACCTCCTAGAAGGTAACAGCGCTCTTATCCAGAGCGACTTGCAGTAGTGGGTGTATACATTTTCATATTAGTCCCCCGTGGGAATCGAACCCTCAACCCTGGCATTGCCAGGAGCCATGTCATCTCCCGACTTGTATCACGGTTGACCTGGCTGCAGAAAACATACCCTCACGTACTGATTTTCACACAGTTGGATCCAGAACTTCCTATATTAACATTTTAGTCAAAGAGCAGCTTACAGTAGTGAGTGCATACATAAAAAGGAAATAGTATTTTCAAACTGGTCCTCCATGAGAATCAAACCCATGACACTTATGTTCCAAGCACCATGCTCTACCAACCGAGTCACACACGACCCCAATGTTGTAACTGAAAGGATGTTTATATAATATAGTTTATGTGGATAGCTATTCTTTCTCTCAACACATTTGTGTAGGTCAAGTTCATTTCGATGCACGTTTTACTGTTGTGTAATGCAAAACATATCCGGGTTCATAAAAAAAAGTGTCAGACAGCCTCGGGCCACCGTTAACAATTCGCATGATGTCTTATATGTTAATACTGGAGAGTCTGTGCACAGTGGTATACAAGCACTTTGATAATCAACAGTAAACAGTAAACAATCAACAGTAAACAGGAAGCAATCAACAGTAAACAATCAACAGTAAACAATCAACAGTAAACAATCAACAGTAAACAACCGACAGTAAACAATCAACAGTAAACAATCAACAGTAAACAGGAAGCAATCAACAGTAAACCGTGTGAAGAATGGTATTTGTTCAACTAAATGATGTAGATTACATATTGTATGTATTTAGTTCCGGGACCTATTAAACTTAACTTAAACTGTTTTAGGCTTCAAGTCTCTAGGTCTGTTGAAGGTCCATCAGGATAGACCTACTCAACCATAAAGTCTTGAAATAAGCTGCATATTGTTTATGCATTTTATAATAACATAACAAATGTGGGTGGGTGCTTAGCGTTGTCCTTTTTACCACACACGTACAAGTGTGTACGAATACAAATGTGTGAATTGGGAAATATATATCTATTTTTTTGCACAACCCAACTCCCCTTTAGATAAACATAGTCCAGCGCCCCTGGAATAATTAAGGTTAAGTGCTTTGCTCAAGGGCAAATCAACAGTTTATTCACCTCGTTCGCTCGGGAAATCAAACTAGCAACCTTTCGGTTACTGGCCAAACGCTCTAACTTCTAGGATCCCTGCCGTCCCCCCTTCGCATCGTATATGTAGATCTGACATACTTGCTCCCGTCTGTACAGTATTTGTTAGTCTCATGTTGATTTACTGCCCATTTAGTCATGTTTGGTTGCACAGTGTTATAGGGATAGTTTACTCATGCAAACACACGTCCATAAACCTCATGCTGCATAGTGATTTATGTGTTTACAGACTGTAACTCAGTGCAAGTACCTGGTCTGCGTCCCAAATGACACTACTTTTGACCAGATCTGGTTCGATGCGTTTGAGGTCAGCCACTTGCAACAACAAATGTGTGTGTGTGTGTGTGTGTGTGTGTGTGTGTGTTTGTGCACATGTTTGTGAAAATGTGTGTGTTTGCGTTGCCAGTTACAAAAGGGGTTCGTTACTGTTAAAAAAAAATCTAACGTTTTTATTGATGAAAAGATGAATGACATGATAAATCACTCATCTTATTATATAATATGCACAACCGCCATATCTATGCTAGAAAACCATAAACACTACACCGATCACATTGCCCTCAGCTCTACAGGCAGGCCGGCTCTGTCCATCTCCCAAATGGCACTCTCTCTGCAGTGCACTACATTTAACCAGGGCACATAGGGAACCCCATAAGGTTACAATGGAAAGTAGTGCACTATATAGGGAAAAGAGTTCCATTTGGGCCTCTAGCCACAGTATAGGACCAGAGGGGTAAATACCTAGACTTGCATCCCAAATGGCACCCTATTCTCTACATAGTGCACTACTTTTGATCAGAGCCCTATTCCCTACATAGTGCACTACATTTAACCAGGGCACATAGGGAACCCCATAAGGTTACAATGGAAAGTAGTGCACTATATAGGGAAAAGAGTTCCATTTGGGCCTCTAGCCACAGTATAGGACCAGAGGGGTAAATACCTAGACTTGCATCCCAAATGGCACCCTATTCTCTACATAGTGCACTACTTTTGATCAGAGCCCTATTCCCTACATAGTGCACTACATTTAACCAGGGCACATAGGGAACCCCATAAGGTTACAATGGAAAGTAGTGCACTATATAGGGAAAATAGTTCCATTTGGGCCTCTAGCCACAGTATAGGACCAGAGGGGTAAATACCTAGACTTGCATCCCAAATGGCACCCTATTCTCTACATAGTGCACTACTTTTGATCAGAGCCCTATTCCCTACATAGTGCACTACATTTAACCAGGGCACATAGGGAACCCCATAAGGTTACAATGGAAAGTAGTGCACTATATAGGGAAAAGAGTTCCATTTGGGCCTCTAGCCACAGTATAGGACCAGAGGGGTAAATACCTAGACTGCATCCCAAATGGCACCCTATTCCCTACGTAGTGCACTACGTTTGACCAGAGCCCTATTCCCTACGTAGTGCACTACGTTTGACCAGAGCCCTTTAGGGAATAGGGTACCATTAGGAACGTAACCCATAGTGAATGATTCAAGGAGGTAGTTAAGTGCTGTCAGGGCTTTAAATTGGACAGCTCAAGACGCTGAATAATTACACATTAACAAAAACTATTTGTTAGTGTGTAATAGAAATAATGGATTTTTTTATGGAGTTGGTTGGTTTAAGTTTTTATGCACCAGAGGACTTGCAAGGTCCCGTACTGTGGTCAGCCGGCCATCCACGGAGCTCTAGCTACGACTGCCCAGGCTCGAAAAAATATAATTAATTGGATCTGATTAAAATTAATGAAGTAATTAAGGAGCTGCCTGCTCTCCTTTCTTTTAGCCTGACGAGGGTGGGGCAACGAGTCACCCAGCACTACTGTAGTGGGACTCTCTTATTCAGACCGGAGCTGCAAGGTCCCCTAATGTGGACCACCCAGCAGTATTGTGGCATTCACTCTAATGAGACAGGGCAGTTTTGTTTATCCAGGTCCTGGGGACCCAAAATGTTGCACAATGTTGATTTTGCTCTAGCACTACACATCAGATCAGGTGAATTAGCTCTAGGACAAAAACAAAAATATGCTAGCCATTGGGACCCCATGAGCAGGATTAAGACTGGGATAAGGGACACAAGGTCAGCAGTACTATTGTCAGCCAGGCAGCCAGCAGTAGACTAGATTACTGTAGTTGGACAGGGACACGGCTCTACTTACTCTCAGCTGGTGCACCCAGTCACCCAGAAGTACACAGGAACACCCAGTCACCCAGAAGTACACAGGAACACCCAATCACCCAGAAGTACACAGGAACACCCAGTCACCCAGAAGTACACAGGGACACCCAGTTACCCAGGAGTAGTACCACTCAGTACCCCACGAGTAGTACCTCTCAGTACCCCAGGAGTAGTACCACCCAGTACCCCAGGAGTAGTACCACCCAGTACCCCAGGAGTAGTACCACCCAGTACCCCAGGAGTAGTATCACCCAGTACCCCATGAGTAGTACCACTCAGTACCCCAGGAGTAGTACCACTCAGTACCCCAGGAGTAGTACCACCCAGTCACCCAGGAGTAGTACCACATAGTACCCCAGGAGTAGTACCACCCAGGAGTAGTACCACCCATGAGTAGTACCACCCAGGAGTAGTACCACCCAGTACCCCAGGAGTAGTACCACCCAGGAGTAGTACCACCCAGTCACCCAAGAGTACACAGGGAGTTTTCAGTTTATACATTTTATAGAATACAAGGAATAGATAAAATACACAAAAAAATACACACAAATCTAAAATACAATCATAGATAACATCTACATCTTTCAGATCAGATCTTCAGATCTTCAATCAATAAATACCCTAAACTGTCTGAGTGAGTAGTACAGCGCATTAAAACTAAAAGCAGATCTACCCCAATTCGGTGGAGACCTGAGGAACCTCAAGAGTTAACCAACCCTGCGAATGTGTTTTGTAACTCATGTCTTTACGCTTCAACAACAAAGTGAGGTATCTTGGATGCTTGCACACTAGAGCTTCGTAAACAGCGAGTGAGTAATGATGTGACCTACAGGACATTAATGAGGACCAGCCAACCTTTTGACACAGGATGCAGTGATGAGTATTAAAACTGTCGCCAGTGATAAAGCGAAGGGCGTTATGGTAGACAGCATACAAAGGTTTAAGAATAGCGGCTGCTGCATTCTGGTAAATGGTGTGACCATAGTCAAGAACTGTCAGGAAAGTTGAATGCACCATCCGCTTCTTGCTATTTAGGGAGAGGCAAGATCAAGATTTTAAAATCTCACATTAAATCTTAGCTTTTTAAATAGCTAATCTGTATGTTTTTTAAACATTAAGTCTTTGTCAATCCAAATGCCCAGATATTTGTAGGCGGGAACCCGATCAATGGGCAAAACTTCCAATGAATAAATATGTAGTCCATTTGTAAGTTTGAATTTTGTAAAGTTAGTGTGGGAGAGGCAAAAAAATAAACATTTTGCGATCAATAATGAAACACCTCCTGACAATGACAACCTAGATGGAAAGCTGCTGAGGATGGTAGCTGACTCTATAGCCACTCCTATCTGTCATATCTTTCATCTGAGCCTAGGAAAGGCTTTGTCCCCGGGCCTGGAGGGAAGCCAAAGTCATGCCGCTACCCAAGAGTTGTAAAGCGGCCTTTACTGGTTCTAACAGCAGACCTATCAGCTTGCTGACAGTTTTTAGCCAGCTGTTGTGAAAAATGGTGTTTGACCAAATACAATGCTATTTCTCTGTAAACAAATGAAACAACTCTCTTTCAGCTTGCTTATAGAGAAGAGCACTCAACATGTACTGGACTGACACAAATGACTGATGATTAGTTGAAAGAAATTGATAATAACAAGATTGTGGGAACTGTACTGTTAGATTTCAGTGCAGCCTTTGATATTGTTGACCGTAATCTCTTGTTGAAAAAAACTCACGGGTTATGGCTTTTCAACCTCTGCCATATCGTGGATTCAGAGCTACAGTATCTATCTAATAGAACTGAGACAGGTGTTTCTTTGATGGAAGCTTCTCTAATGTTAAATATGTAAAGTGTGGTGTACCGCAGGGCAGCTCTCTAGGCCCTCTACTCCTTTCTATTTTTACCAATGACCTGCCACTGGCATTAAAATAAAGCAAGCGTGTCTATTTACGTTAATGGTTCAACAATCTTGGCTGGGAAAACGTATGTTTTACAGCTTCTCAACATCACCGTGGATTCAGAGCTATCAATCTAAAATAACCCAGAAAGTTTTCTTTAATGGAAGCGTCTCTAATGTCAAACATGGAAACGTGTGGTGTACTGCAGGGCAGCTCTCAAGGCCCTCCACTCTTATCTATATTTACAAATGACCTATCATTGGCATTAAACAAAGCATATGCTGATGATACAACCAGGTATGTGTCAGCAACCACAGCTAATGAAGTCATTGAAACCCTTAACAAAGAGTTGCAGTCTGTTTTGGAATGGATTGACAGTAATAGGTCTGTCTAACATATCTTGATTATTGTCCAGTCATATTGTCAAGTGCTGCAAAGAAAGACCTAGTTAAGTTGCAGCTGGCCAAGAATGACATGCCTTCAGACCCTCAGAAGGAATTACAGACCCTCATAGTGAATGACAGACACTCAGAGGGAATGACAGACTCTCAGAGAAAATGACAGACCATCAGAGGGAATGACAGACCCTCAAAGGGAATGACAGACCCTCAGAGGGAATGACAGACTCTCAGAGAAAATGACAGACCATCAGAGGGAATGACAGACCCTCAAAGGGAATGACAGACCCTCAGAGGGAATGACAGACCCTCAAAGGGAATGACAGACCCTCGGAGGGAATGACAGGCCCTCGGAGGGAGGAGGGAATGACAGACCCTCGGAGGGAATGACAGACCCTCGGAGGGAATGACAGACCCTCAGAGGGAATGACTGAGTGAGGTGGAAGTAGATGTGGCACATCACATGTATAATCAGAGTAGGAACAAGGTTTTAGCTGTTAGTTGTACATGATGTAATTCTACATTTATAGGATAATCAACCATGTATTCCATCTAAGGTTTATGTTCTGTGTTATGGTATATAGACATGCAGTATTGGTTACTTGTTTCTGCACAGACACACAGACACACAGACACACACACACACACACACACACACACACACACACACACACACACACACACACACACACACACACACACACACACACACACACACACACACACACACACACACACCCGCACACAAGCAGGGAGACTTGAATTGTTTCAGGGCAATAAAGTCATCCCAACAACCACACTCATCATCACCATGCTGCTCCACCATTGGTACACTGCCTTGTGCTTGAAAGTGGCACCATTTTTCAGGAGAAGGGGGAAAGAGAGCAACAGAGATAGAGACAGGGAGTGAGAGGAGCCTGAAATAAATAAAAAAAATCCCTGTGGTCCAGTCCAGTGCAGTCTGCCAGGACAGATAGGAGACATTACTCTTCAGACTCTGGCCTTGCTCACACAGCCATTGCGTCTCCTCACTCAGCACGAACAGGGTCGTAAAAAAAGGACAAGGACCTAGTATTTTTAACAAAAATGTACTAGAAACTTTTTTTTAAATTAGTTTTTAACAAATTCTTCAAGTATCATTGGGTATATATTACTATTTTAAAAGGTCACAAATGGCTGTTAATATGAGAAAATGGGGCTTTAACATGTATATTTTGGATTTGTGCATTGGAGGTCAATATTGGACATTCACCTCATGCGTGTGTACTGTGTCATGGCATTTGTGTGTGTGTGTGTACTGTGCCATGGCATTCGTGTGTATGTGTGTGTGTGTGTGTGTGTGTGTGTGTGTGTGTGTGTGTGCTGTGCTATGGCATTCGTGTGTGTGCGTGTGTTTGTGTCACATGTTTATAGTCAAGTCACATGTTGTCTCCTCAAGCATCTGGTCTGTTCATATGGGTTAAAATCTATTTTCATACACACAATGCATCTCTATAGCTACAGATGTCAGATCTTAATTTGAGCCAGTTTACTACTGCGGGTAAGTAATCCTGCAGCAAAAGGAAATGTGAGCTATTATGTGGATTATAATTGATGGACATTTTATAGTGGTTGTGAAAA